>NC_041395.2:218896691-218919191 GCF_900747795.2 Erpetoichthys calabaricus
AAGTGTGAGAAGCAGATATATATATAGCCAAATTCTCGCGCTTCGTTGCGGCGAAGTACTGCTTTTAATTTTTTAAGAAAAGAAAACCTTTTTAAACAGATTGAAAATACAGTATACCAATAACAATTTGTTAAGGATCTGTTTTTTTCTGAACCTCGCTTTTCACAGCTGTCGCGCTACGGCGTGTGTTTCGTTTATTTGACAGTATGTAGATCGTGGTAATTACATTCATGGCATTCGTTTTCTGAATCACAATCTGACTGTATGGGTGGTTACCTGCCAGGTAACGCTTGTGGTTGGTCAGGAAGTCGCCTTACATCCGCCACGTGCCCTCTTTCTGTTCCCAGAAGCTGATCATAGAATGGTTTTAATAGTTTACTTTCAAATAATGCAAAGAGTATGCGACACGTGTTTCTTCCTAATTCTGGGCTCATCAGGCATACACACTCACTTCATCCCCTCTCGGGAATCGAATTTCTATCGTCAGCGCCAGAGTTGAAGCCCCTAACGTTGCGGTCAGCAAGTCGGCTAACATCCACCATGTGCCGTCTTTCAGTTGCGAGAAGCAGATCATAGAATGGTTGAAACTGTTGCCCCTAACGTTGCGCTACGGCGTGTGGTTCGTTTATACCTCGTGTCTTCTCATTAAACTTTTATCTCGCGAATATGTTATTGCAATCCGCAGCGGGAGCGTTTCTATAAACTTAATTTAAACTTAAGTTTTACACCGTGCTTTGTTTCCCTTATGAACATGCTTGTATGCTTCACTCGCTGGCTTCTTATTGTTTCGCTCCCTTCTCAATTGTTTAATGAATTTTTTGTTCTTCGCTGTTTGCGGCTCTTCCTTCATTTCTCCCTACTGATTTCTTTTATCTCGCGAATATGTTATTGCAATCCGCAACGGGAGCGTTTCAATAAACTTAATTTAAACTTATGTTTTACACCGTGCTTTGTTTCCCTTATGAAGATGCTTGTATGCTTCACTCGCTCCCTTCTCAATTGTTTAATTAATTTTTTGTTCTTCGCTGTTTGCGGCTCTTCCTTCATTTCTCCTTACTCAGTTCACAGTCTTTTCACGTGATTACGTGGGAGGCGTGATGACGTGACACTCAACTCCGCCTCCCATGGCCATCAAGCTGCCGTCCATTACAGTATATTGTCAAAAATGAGGTTCCAGTTATGACCATTACGCGTTGAATTTCGAAATGAAACCTGCCTAACTTTTGTAAGTAAGCTGTAAGGAATCAGCCTGCCAAATTTTAGCCTTCCACCTACACGGGAAGTTGGACAATTAGTGATGAGTGAGTCAGTCAGTCAATCAGTCAGTCAGTCAGTGAGTCAGTGAGGGCTTTGCCTTTTATTAATCAGAAACCCTCATTTATAAAAGTTTGCTGCAGATGACTTAACTGAAAATAAATGAATAGTTCCTATGTGTATAATACATATTTATCTATTTTACTTATGCCTTTATTCCACCAACTTACAACATCTGAGGTACAATTTGTTACATTACTTTTGTTTTTTGCACAACATGCAGGTGAAGTGACTTCCTTAGGGTCACACAGTGGTGTCAGTACCAGGATTTGAACTGACAAGCTCCGCGTTTGCTGAAATATTACTGAAGAAAGAAAAAAAACGAAAACGGGCAAATGGGGCTATGCATACAAATGTCCATCCATCCATTATCCAACCTGCTATATCCTAAATACAGGAGCCACTAAGTAGATATGTATATATACAGTATATATGTATATATATGTATATATATATACAGTTTATATATATATATATATATATATATATAATATATTTGCAGTTGGAGATCCACAAAGGGAGAAAAAACGAATCACGTATCATAAAATAGTTTTATTCCTGAGCTTTCAACCCCTATCAGGGGTCTTCATCAGAGGATAATGCTTAGACTTACAAGAATCAAAGGCAATATATAGTAACACAATCAGTATATGGGGGGGGGGGGGGGGGGGGGGGGGGGGGGGTTGGGGTGGGTGGAGCTGACTAAGTCCGTATGATCAAAAGGGGGGGGGTGTATCGTTAAATTAAAGTGCATATGTCCTTCTTAAGTTGGCATATGCTGGATTTATGTCCAAGTGTCTGTTGATGGCGTTTTCATCTGATAGCCAAGACTCGGCCAACTCTCTGGCGCTTTTTGTACTGGCCTTAAATTTTACTTTCAGGTTGTCCCAGTTGAATGTGTGTCCTGTCGATTTAGTATGTGCATAGATCAAAGATAGTGCGTCCTTTTTTCTGACAGCGTTGCGATGTTCCTGTACACGTGTTGAGATTTTTTTTGACGTTTGTCCTATGTATACAGCTGAGCAAGAATTGCATGGAATACTATAAACTGCGTTTCGTGTTTCGGCTGTCGATTTCTTGTTTTTAGCATTAAACAGGACCATGCGCAGATTGTTGGTGGGTTTATGTGCTATTTTGATGCCCCACTTGGTCAGGGTGCGTGCCGTGTCTTCTGACACATTATGGTGGTACGGGAGTGAATGCCAGGTGGGGTGGGGGTTCTGATTTACGTCGCTTGTATGCTGATTCCTTTGGCGCCTGCTGTGTAGACTCCGATTAATGAATGATTTTGAGTATCCGTTCGAGGTGAAAAGTTTATTATTGTTTGGCTACTCATTAAGAAAAAAAGAAACAACTAAGGGGTCTGAGTCACGTCAATTAAAACCAAGGCAAAACAAGTTAATCAGCAGCAAAAATGGCTGACTAATTAAGAAGATGGTTAGAACGAAAACTTGCCGCCACTTGTCTGCACCGTTTGTGCTGCTTCTTATTAATGAACACTAACGCTGTCACCTTCTTTATAGAGCTAACTTTCCTAAGTGCTAAGAATTGTTCTATCAAGTGAAACCTTGTACACACTACTTAATAACTGAATATCTGCTGCTAGTTTTTTTTATATTCACTTGCCTGTTTTTTCCGCCGCTTGCCCATGATTGTCGCTCCCTCTTTAGATGCCTGTCTGTGCACTTGGGAGCCCCCTTTTTTTTAACTTGGCTTTAAGTTATCAACCTACTGGTACTTAAAATGAAACCATTCTTTGTTATCAACGTATGTTCACTCAGTCTCTACTACCGCTACCACTTTACTGTACAAGTGCTATATAGTGCTCTAGCCAATTATTTGTTGTATACCTTAGTTTTCCCACTAAGGAATTGATGTTACTCTTAACTATTGTTGCAGTGATGCAGTTTATTTACTTAAGGACTTACTGGTTTCTGCGACTGCTTTCTGCCCTGTGCCACTCCTCACAGGCAGTACAGTTTGAATACAAATAATTTTTCCAAACCCTCAGCTGCATTTGCTCCTGTGCAAATGTAAAAAAAAAATAAAGCTAATGGAGTTTAAAATATTTCTCCATGGCTCCTTATTGGCAACCAAAAACACTTAAGTTTTGAGTGAAGAAAGTTTGTATTTTACTTAACTGTCACACATCTGTAACATAAACACTCAGCACTCCTTCTACTTCCACCTGCAAGGATACCATCAGTACGTCAGTCACCAAGGGATTGTTTGTTCTTAACTTTCCAAGGAACGTATAATGTTAGTGATATGGTAGCACAGTGGTTAGTAGTAGTATTGAGAGTTAAATTCTTACTTTTGTGTCTGACCAGTTGCAACTTGTCATGTAGTAGTGTTGCTGCTTCATGAATACAACATTCTGAATTAAAATACCATTCCTGGTTTTATATCCATGCAGAATTTGTTCCACCTTGCCATGTCTATATGGGCTTTAATTCCACATCACCAAAGAGTTACAGGTTAGGTTAATTGGCTATTCCACATTAGCCCAAATATAAGTGTAAGTGTCGGAGTGTGCATGAGTAAGCTTTTATTTACCTTTCATGTAAGAGAGGGAGTTCATTCTTAAAACTTTCCTTTTAATTTATAGGAAAATATCTTAACACGGATTCATTTCCATATCTCTGATGAGAGCAAGGAAGATATTTGCACTGCACGGCACTGTATTCCACACCAGAAATTTGCAATGACCCTTTTTGAGCAGGTAAGTTTTGTCAGAACATTTTTTTTTAATTGTTTATGTTTAACTTAATGATCCACTCCTTAGACTATCTGTAGATAATAGTCAGATTTAGGTAGTATGTTTGATGTCAAGTGAGTTAGGTGTTCAGTTACTGCTAACATCTGGCTTATTATGCAAATGGTGTTGCTGTCACATTTATTTTGGCTTAATCTCATTAATTTGGATCAACTGACAAAATTCCAAACTGATTGTCAAAGTTCTGGGAATGTAAATAAGGCATTTTTATTAGGATTTTTATTTTTTTTGTTTGTGTTGCAGTGTGTCTGCAGCAGTTGTGGGGCTACTTCAGACCCGCTTCCTTTTATTCAGATGGTGCACTACATCTCAACAACATCTTTGTGGTGAGTGTATAATGATGGGTAATGCAAAATGTGACATTTTGTTATTGGTATCAGCAGTCACTGTTCCTGGAGTATCACATTGAATACAGATTTTTCTTAATTCAAATCTATTTCTTATTTTTAAACACATTAATTATATTGCTCGATAGTGTATTTAGCCTGTCATGTTAAGCATTCCAAATATTGTAGATTTTATTTGCTGAGAAATCATAAAATGTTTTTCTGGATCAAGGCATATTTTAACAATGGATTCTTTTATGATAAACACACACAGGTTAACATGCAGCAGACTTTCCTGATAGTTTTTTTTCTCATTTGCATTTCATTGTTACCTTTTTAAACTATGGGTGTTTAAGAGCTGAAGAGTGATTCATACAAGCAACTAAAATTAAGCCTAAATTAGAAGATGTTTCATTACTGGCAGTAATTGACGTTTATTTAGGAAACTGGCTAGAATGAAAAACACATCTCTCCACTATAGTGAAAACCGCATGGATTAGTCTCACTTTTTTCCTTTGTTTTCTGAATTTTTTAAACTAAAGTTTTAAACTATTTTTTACAAGAAGTAGAATTACTGATTTATATCCAAAGGTATTTATACAAAAAAATAGACACACTGTGCAGTCTGCCTATTAAGGGACAAAATATGACATCAGCTCAACTGTCAGGTAAATTTCTAAGGTACTAGGCAGATCTGCAAAGGCATTAGTTATATACAATTCCATGTAAAATTTAAGATAGCCTTGGCCAGTCACGTTTTGTTGATGTTGGAAGTAAAAAATTGTAAATGCGTCTTAGACAGCAAATAAACTAAAACAATGGCATTTTAATGAAAATGTAATGTGCTGGTTAGGATTTATTAGATGCACTATAGAAGTAACAAAAAATAAAATAATTTTTTTAACTTCAAATGTCAGCAAAGTATGTAGTTTGGCCAAGGTGTCCAAACTTTTTCACGAAACTGTAAAAGTTCACAAAGTAGATGCATAGCTGATATCATGTTCACAATGTGTAGTTTGCTGAGTTTACAATGTCTTCTGTTGCAGAACTTTTTCTGTCGTGAAAGATGGCATCAACAAAATAGCATACAAAACTGTTCTAGCAAATGTCTTAAGTTGCAAGACCATAGTAAAATATTTAGTGAACTTGATTGGTTGTCTAAAAAAGCACCATTGTGATAAGTACGTCAGCTACCTCAAAGCTAATGATGAAAATTCCATGTTTCCTGCAAGCCAAAGAAGTTCCATTTTCATTCACAAGTTCTCATGACATTTCACAGTGTTCCATTTCAGAATTGCTAGGATTTAAACAAGTGAGGAAAAGTTCAACTGTGTATAGGAATATGTGACTTGAGTCTCCAGGTGGATGGTTGATTTTGGCTCACAGATACATTGGTGTAGGTTACATTTGCAAGCGTTATTCAAGCAACCTTATCGTGGTGGAGGGGTTTGTGTGTCCCAATGATCCTAGGAGCTCTGTTGTCCGGGGCTTTATGCGTCTGGTAGGGCCACCCAGGGCAAACTGGTCCTAGGTGAGGAATGAGACAAAGTGCGGTTCAATAAAACTTCCATGATGAATACAAAATTTGGACAGCGTTTTCCCTCGCCCGGACGTGGGTCACTGGGGCCCCCCTCTGGAGCCAGGCCTGGTGGTCGGGCTTACACCCATGGCGCTCGGCCAGGCATAGCCCGAAGAGGCAACGTAGGTCCCCCTTCCCATGGGCTCACTACCTATGGGAGGGGCCAAGGAGGTCGGGTGCAGTGTGAGTTGGGTAGTGCCCGAAGGCGGGGACCTTGACGTGGGATGTGGAATGTCACCTCTCTGAAGGGGAAGGAGCCTGAGCTAGTGCACGAGGTTGAGAGGTTCCGGCTAGATATAGTCGGGCTCACCTCGACGCACAGCTTGGACTCTGGAACCAATCTCCTTGAGAGGGGCTGGACTCTCTACCACTCTGGAGTTGCCCCCGGTGAGAGGCGCCGAGCGGGTGTGGGCATACTTATTGCCCCCCGACTTGGAGCCTATACATTGGGGTTTACCCCGGTGGACAAGAGGGTAGCCTCCCTCCGCCTTCAGGTGGGGGGATGGGTCCTAACTGTTGTTTGTGCGTATGCACCGAACAGCAGTTCGGAGTACCCACCCTTTTTGGAGTCCCTGGAGGGGGTGCTTAAGGGCATACCTTCTGGGGACTCCCTCATACTGATGGGAGACTTCAATGCTCACGTGGGCAATGACAGTGAGACCTGGAAGGGCATGATTGGGAGGAATGGCCCCCCCGATCTGAACCCGAGTGGTGTTTTGTTATTGGACTTCTGTGCTCATCACGGATTGTCCATAACAAACACCATGTTCAAGCATAGGGGTGTTCATATGTGCACCAGGACACCCTAGGCCTCAGTTCGATGATCTACTTTTTGGTTGTGTCGTCGGACTTGCGGCCACATGTCTTGGACACTCGGGTGAAGAGAGGGGCGGAGCTGTCAACTGATCACCACCTGGTGGTGAGTTGGCTCCGATGGTGGGGGAGGATGCCGGTCAGGCCTGGTAGACCCAAACGTGTTGTGAAGGTCTGCTGGGAACGTCTGGCAGAGCCCTCTGTCTAAAGTAGCTTCAACTCCCACCTCCGGCAGAACTTCGACCATGTCCCGAGGGAAGTGGGGGAAATTGAGTCCGAATTGCCCATGTTCTGTGCCTCCATTGTTGAGGCGGCTGACCGGAGCTGTGGCCGTAAGGTAGTCGGTGCCTGTCGTGGCGGCAATCCCCGAACCCGTTGGTGGACACCGGCGGTGAGGGATGCTGTCAAGCTGAAGAAGGAGTCCTACCGGTCCCTTTTGTCCTGTGGGACTCTGGAGGCAGCTGATAGGTACCGGCAGGCCAAGCGGAATGCGGCTTCGGTGGTTGCTGAGGCAAAAACTCGGGCATGGGAGGAGTTTGGGGAGGCCATGGAGAACGACTTTCAGACGACTTCAAGGAGATTCTGGTCCACCGTCCGGCATCTCAGGAGGGGGAAGCAGTGCAGTGTCAACACTGTGTATGGTGGGGATGGTGTGCTGCTGACCTCGACTCGGGACGTTGTGGGTCGGTGGGGGGGAGTACTTCGAAGACCTCCTCAATCCCATTAACATGCCTTCCAATGAGGAAGCAGAGCCTGGGGACTTGGAGGTGGGCTTCCCCATCTCTGGAACTGAGGTCACCGAGGTGGTCAAAAAACTCCTTGGTGGCAGGGCCCCGGGGGTGGATGAGATAAGCCCGGAGTTCCTCAAGGCTCTGGATGTTGTAGGGCTGTCTTGGTTGACACGTCTCTGCAACATCGCATGGACATCAGGGACAGTGCTTCTGGATTGGCAGACCGGGGTGGTGGTCCCCCTCTTTAAGAAGGGGGACCGGAGGGTGTGTTCCAATTACAGAGGGATCACACTCCTCAGCCTCCCTGGAAAAGTCTATTCGGGTTCTGGAGAGGAGGGTCCGTTGGATAGTTGAACCTCAGATTCAGGAGGAACAGTGTGGTTTTCATCCTGGTCGCGGAACAGTGGACCAGCTCTACACCCTTAGCAGGGTCCTGGAGGGTGCATGGGAGTTCGCCCAACCAGTCTACATGTGTTTTGTGGACTTGGAAAAGGCGTTCGACCGTGTCCCTCGGGGAATCCTGTGGGGGGTGCTCCGAGAGTATGGGATACCAGACCCCCTGATAAGAGCTGTTCGGTTCCTGTACGATCGGTATCGGAGCTTGGTCCGCATTGCTAGCAGTAAGTCGAACCCGTTTCCAGTGAGAGTTTGACTCTGCCAGGGCTGCCCTTTGTCACCGATTCTGTTCATAACTTTTATGGACAGAATTTCTAGGCGCAGCCAGGGTGTTGAGGGGGTCCGGCTTGGTGGACTCAGGATTGGGTCACTGCTTTTTGCAGATGATGTTGTCCTGTTTGCTTCATCAGGCCGTGATCTTCAGCTCTCTCTGGATCGGTTCGCAGCTGAGTGTGAAGCGGCTGGGATGGGAATCAGCACCTCCAAATCCGAGACCATGGTTGTCAGCTGGAAAAGGGTGGCGTGCCCGCTCAGGGTTGGGAGTGAGATCCTGCCCCAAGTGGAGGAGTTCAAGTATCTCGGGATCTTGATAAGATCCAGTTACAGTCTCATTTTATGTTTAAGTCAGATTAAAATTTGCATAGCCCTTGCTGCTTATTTAAAAATACAATGTTAAAGGAGGATCGTTTTTGTACATTTGTGCAAAGACAAGTGTGCATTCTGAAATGAAGCTGGGAGATATAACTATCTACAACCAGGCATTAAATCCTCAAGCACTAACTCACAGACATGTAGAATAACATGCCGCTATAAGGACAGCTTAATCCCACTATTGCAGCATTTAGAGCAACATTAATTTGTATTGAGGCAGATTAACATACTTTGTTTAAGCCTTGCACATAAGTCTAATAACCATTCTAATTCTGTTCAACTTGTAGCTTCCTCAATGTAATAAATAAAGTGTGGTACAAAGCATATTGATGATGACTATAAAGGCACAACAAAAAAGAAAAGTATATGAAAACATCCAATAAAATGATTCATAAAAGGCCCCTTTGCTTGAAGTATTGCCCTATTGGTCACTGTAACTGATGCTTTGCAGATAGTGCAGGCCTAGTGAGAATAGCATTGTCAAGAAGAATAAGTGAACTAGTGATGGATCCACCAGTCTACAAGACTGTGATATTTTGGAGGACAAACCCAAAATTTCCACCAGAAGTTGTCATAGATTTCATGTCACACAACCATTTACATTTTAACTTATGTCACTCAACTTGTTGCAGAAAGAAAAAAGTATTAATATATGAAAGAAGGGCACTGGGATACTACACTAATTGAACTATACAAAGTCATATCTGTTCATCTCAGTAGCCTCAGGAAATCTTGATGTTACACAGTGCAAATGTTACAAGGTCATTAACCCGTATGCTCTATGAAATACAGGTTAACAGAAGTTTTACTTAAACTCTGTAATCCACTTTATAAGACCGCACCTAAAATCTCTTATATATATTTCTCTTCTGGTTCATCCTGCTTCCACTTCAAAACCGGTCCCGCCCACACGCAGCCGACACGGCATTTCTTGATTCCTATTCGTCGTCTTCCATGTCATACACTATACTGGCCTGCTGAACGTAATACATCTCAACAAGTACTCGAGGTGCTGCCACAACGGTAAAGTAGCTTTACAACCCTTGTGGGAGCCACCTGTGTCTTTACAACAGCTTCTTACACAGCAAACATCAGAAGCTAAAAATTATCATTAACACATTCGAGAATACAACCCTTCTCTAGCGTTTGTTTCCATGGGTGCACAGATAACTCGACCTCCTGGCCACGGACCATACTGTTTTAAAATACATGGGCAAATTTATCACCAAATCTCTCCACTATACGCTAACACTTCTACCTCTCCAGGATATGGACAGTTGTATGTTTTTGACGCAGCGCAAGCTACTAAAGTACGCTTACAAAATAAAGCAAATTCTGTATGCAGCGAAAATGTACTTCTCCAGCTAGATTCCATGCTCAGAACCATCAACCCCTTCGCTAAATCATAACAAACACATGCATGAAATCGCTTAGTCCAATCCAACAGCATCTGTACGAATGGTTTTCAAGAAAAACCCTAGGCAGGATTTACAACGATACAATGCGCCGACATTGCAGCAATTTTTTTCGGAGAAGATGGCGAAACACCTTCCGAAAGGGACATTTGCATCTATCCCATAGGCAACTCCAGTAAACAGATTTCCACACTCAATATGAATTGCGATCGTATGGTTTGCCCACTTTTATTCCCTTATGGAGACATTGGCTGGCACAAAGATTTACAACATGTTCCCGATAAAAGAACCGCCAAGCAAATAAGGCTTACTCAGTGCCAATTTTACGCGTACAGATTAGCAATGAGGAATATATTTAGTATTTTGCACTCCAGCGGCAAATTATTCCAACAGTACGTCGTAGATGCGTATGTTAAAACAGAGGGCGTGCGTGTCAACTATCTCAGATTACATCAACAAGATCTGCGCGTCGAACTATCTGACGCACTGCAAGCAAACACTGAAAATAACGTTCGTGTTGGCAAAATGATCATATTACCATCCACATTTCCAGGAAGTCCAAGATACATGCAACAAAACTATCAGGATGCCATGGCCATAGTGCGTAAATTCGGAAAGCCTGATTTATTTATCACTTTCGCATTTAATCCTGCTTGGCCGGAAATTCTGTATGCACACTTTAAAGAAGTATTTATTTCTTCTTGATTTCTGAATTCCTTTCTCACCGTTTCCGTACCTATTCTTACACCACTGTATGCTACAGCGGGCGTCAGCTAGTACTGTATAAAATACATATGGAACAGTAACAGAGATACAGAACAGAACAGAGTAACAGGTTGAGAGATAATCTACTTGGTTAATTCCAGGATTGTGTGGAATAACCTTTGAAGAAAGGCTGAAGGAGTTGGATTTTCTTTAAAAGCAAGCAGTAATTTAGAGGTTGTGTAATACTACAAGTGTTTAAAATTACAAAGAGAAACTTAGTAGGGTGCATGCCAGCTTTTGCTTTAAAATGAGACATTTACTAAGAATACAAGGGTACAGGTGGAAGATTGTTAAGGATGAATTTCACAGAAATTTTAGGAAGTATTTCTTTATAAAGGATACAGTGGATAAGTTACTGAGTAAGGCAAAAAAACTGCAACTAAAAAAGTTGGCAAAAATTAAATAGTTACATTGATAATTCCAGGACATTTGATACAAATATTACAGTGGTAATATTAGGCAGAAGAGCTAATCATTTAGTAAACCATTGGATTAAACTGGTAAATGCAAGTGCGATGCTTGGCATGTTAGTAAATGAACTTTTTAGAAACATAATAACTATTGAATCTGTAATTTACTGGTGAAATGAATAAAGTGAAATCCTGGCAAACACTTTTTTCTATAGACCTGTTCACATTCAGTAATTTTGCTGGTTTCGATAATGTAAAGTAATATGTTTAGGCATGTATGAATGCTGTGGACCAAATAGTAAAAATCTTGTAGGGAGCTTCTGTCTTGTATGTCTGTAGAATTTGTAAATATGACATAATACTTTGTATGTACAGGTAACATCTTGTATGTACAAGAAATGAACATATATGTGCAAGATATTGTACGTAAGACTTGCTATGTTGTTTGCACTTGATCGGTTTACTTTTAAAAAAAAAATGGACCAGTGTGTGGATCAGGGGATAGTTATTTATGTTGTGTGTACTATTCTGTAAAAGGCTGTTAGGCTTCTTTTCATCGTTAATTCCATACTAATCAACACACAATGAAGTGTTTTTTTCTACAGGAGTTGTCACTGTCAGTTGATATGAATTGCATGTAGTCATTTTGATGCTCATTGCTTCAGTGAAGCAGCTTCTAATGACATTACACTTTCAATTCATTAATCCATTTAATCAAATTTAATGTTGCATGTTTGGGGTGGATGTGGAGTCTAACATTGCTGTTAGTATGTCATGAAGCATCCTGGGCATACTCAGGCATTCACACGAGGCCAAGTTTAAGATCGCCAATCAGGCTAATTAGCTTGTCTCTTAAATGTGTGAGGAAACTGGACATCTCACAGGGAGAATGTAAAATCCTTACAGAGACTGTGTATGATTGAGTCTAGGTGTATACAGATGTATATAGTGACAGTATTCATATTTGTGTTAGTTCATGTTATTGGTTTAAACAGCACTGATTTCACCAGTGTCGAGTCAAGTGTAAGAAACTGAATAGTAGAGTTGTTAAAATCATAAAGTAAATTATATGTGAAAAGTATATATGAGAAAATAGGCTTTCACTATGTAGGAAGTTTGATATATGATTAAAAAAATTCTGAATCTAAGATTTATCGTTCTTTTTGTAACATCTTTTTAGTTACAAGATAAAACCTAATTCTAAATCAGTCAATACATGTTCCTTATAATTTTGTGTTAGCAACAAAACATTCATAAAGCTTTAGTGCTGATATAAGAAGGCTGGATTCTGTAGTACTAAAGTGCATTTTATATCTCTCCATTACATGTAAATTTTAAAAATTAATGCATAGCGTTTTAGTGCTTTTCCTAATATCAGAGTGAGTTTGTCACTTTGGATAAAGTTCATTAGTTGAGTTTATAGAAACCATTTATAATGTATGAAGCCAGGATAGGATATGCCTTTTCCAACATACCCTGTGTTTGGATAAATGGTTTAAAAATGAATGGAATATTATATAAAGAACAATAAATTGTATAACAATAAACAAAAAATGTATAACTTTTTATATTTTAAAATATTTTCATTACTATTCCATTTAAAAAATTTCACACATCAATTTTTAGCTGATTTAATTTAGGAGAGTAGCACATTTAAAATTCTGCAAAATATATCTGGAAACATTAAAATATATTTTTAAACAAGCTGTGTAGGAAGAAATTTGTTTTCTCACTACATGTGTGTAGCATGCTATATACACAGGGCAATTTATATCATCAGAAAAACTTAGATGCATTATGGTGTATTTCTTCAGTGTCGAATTATTTTAGATACAGTATGGTGTATTTCATTGGTTAATCATGAAACCTTTAGACCACTGTTAAGTACTCATTACAAATTGAATCATCTGATTACTTAGGTGGCACCTTAATTATAATAAGCCCTGTGCTTCAATGAATTTTGGGTGTGGATGTGAGTATGCCATTTTATGGACTGGTTCTCTGTTCAGACTCTATTACTTCATCTCAAATAAAGGTAGTGCTGGTTCCAAACCTCTGGTTGTAAACCGATTTGGTCGTGAACCGAAGCAATTTCCCCCATAGGATTGTATGTAAATACAATTAATCTGTTCCAGACCGTACAAACTGTATGTAAATATATTTTTTTTAAAGATTTTTAAGCACAAATATAGTTAATTACACCATAGAATGCACAGTGTAATAGTAAACTAAATGTAAAAATTATTGATTAACACTGAGAAAACCTTGAACAACAGAGAAAACTAACATTGTAAAAGTTCGTGCTAGACACTTACAAACTGCTCACTGTAAACTTTTTTTTTGAGTTTTAAGCACAGGGAAAAAAATTAAATGCCACTTCTCTTGCGAAACTTTTCAAACCATCCTCTACTGGCTTTAAATTCCTCACCTTCGCCACTCGAAGAAGGATTTTTTTTTCAGCAAATCGCCATGAATCTTCCTGGCTTTCGTGCATATGATCGGCTTGCTTACGCTATCCCCTGCAAGTTGCTTTTCATTCAACCACACTAGCAACAGTTTTTCCACCTCTTCTAGCACTTGAGGCCTCTGCTTGGTTAACATTATAACTCCTTTTGCAACATCAGCTGCTTTGTTAGGCCCTGTATACGCAAACAAAAGAAAATGGGAAACAGAGAATGTGAAATCATTGGCGCATACGAACGCGGGTGGGGAAACTGGCCTTCAGTGTTTTTGTTCACCACCGAAGCGTGTGGTCATGAACAGATGCATAATTTTGGCAAACTTTTTGATCGTAACCCGATTTGTACGTGTTCGGAAACGTTTGTGACCAGAGGTTGTACTGTAATCCTGTTCCCTGCATTTACAATGTTCCTTGCATCACCCATCGAGATCTTTTCCTTTGGTGGAGAGACGCAGCAGAGCTGTGAGCTTGTTGTTGCCCTAGCAACAGATAAACAGTCTTCCACAGACGCGGTAATCGCACTTCGGGACGCTCTTCGGCGTGTCGTCCAGTTAGGGGAGGTCCCAAAAGAGTTTAGAAACCTCACATTTTCTTGAATGAGTGCCGCATTAATAGGAATGTTTCTTGAACGAGCTTCTTTTTTGCTCATTCTTTCAAGAAAGTTGACAGTGTCGATGGTGAAATTCCGAATTCACTGGCAATGTCTTTTTTCTTTTTGCCGCTATCGAGAGCGGCAAAATTTTTTTATTTTTTTTTTATGTGAACTGTTATTTTTTCGTGTCTGACGTTTCTATAGGAGGGTGACAATCAGTTAAATTCCAATGGATGTTTTTCAAATGTTGACAAGCAATAAGCAAAACGTATCACTGAAAACCACTGAAAACAAAAACAGCAAAAAAACAGTACGAGGAAAGTTCGAAGAAAGAATTTTTTTTACAATGTTTCTGTTTGGGGATCGTTGTTCACAACTGAGCTGCGACGACAGAAAAAACTGCTCAGTGGATGATTCATTCAGGCATTTCATTGTCTTTTGGGCACTTCGTTGTAATGAATGTACAGTGGTATCTCGGTATACATCCTTAATCCGTTCCAGATCCTTTGACTTATACCAAACAGGATGTATACCAAACAAATTTTTTCCATAAGAAATAAAGGGAAAATGATTAATCCATTCCCATGAAAAAAAATCCTATTGTTATTGGCATATTATATATTGATGGGGTTGTATAAAATAATTTAAACACTGCTTAATACTAAAATACATAAATACAAAAACAATTAGATGAAATAAATTACATTTTTTTTCCTTCTCCATTTATCTTTTTCTGCCCAATTAAACTCAGTAATTTTAGGCATGTTTACAAGCCTTATTTTTTACTCCTTAGGCCATGCTCTCCTTTCCTTCTCAGGGGTGGGGTTTGATTTATTTTCAATCCTATTTTTTGTAAAAATTGATCTATATGTACCGAATGATTACAATAAAATTAATTAAAAAAAAAAAAAGAAAGAAAGAAAATTTAACCTCACTTTACTTTTTTAATAACATCTTTGTTTTTCACAATCGTAGATACCGTTGTTCTTGGCATACGGTATGCAGCAGCCATGTCCCGGATACGCATGCCACCTTCATACTTTTCAACAATCAATTCAAATTTACGCGAAAAAACACAAAATCACGTGAAAATTCACAGAGTTATAGCGCGGGTTGTTCACTGAATGCTAGCAACTGGCTTACTGACGCTCGTGGGCAGCGTATGGTAGCGCGCGGTGTGACGATGCAGGTCCGCTCAACGCTCCCATACGTCCTTACGGGGAGTCCTGAACCCGACAACGTCTGTAATGTCACCGAGATGAGCTGACAAATGAGGACAATTCTTAAATGAAGCCAGGGGATAGTGCAAGAATGCCAAGTGCTTTTATTTAAATCAAAAATCAGTGTCCAAACAAAAAGTGCAGTGCATCTGGTTTCAATAAATAATTATTTAATAAATATCCATAAAAACAAGTGATCTGTGGGGATAAAAACAACAAATAAATCCGATAAAATCCGAGGTTAAAAATGCAGTCTCACTCTTCCCAATCACAGCCCACCTGTGCAGGTGCGACTCGCTCCAACTACATCATTAACGTCCCCACAGTTGTGCAATCACGCCCATGGAGAACAACACAGCTATACGGGTTAAAACCTGGCACTTTTTTTGAAGCCGCGGACCCGCTATACCACACGCAGTGTTCTAGCACGCGAGTTGTATTCCAAACAAAGGTCATATACCAAGCAAAATTTTTGGCGTCCAAACAGGACGTATACCAAGTTGGACTTATTCCAAAGCAGACATATACCAAGGTACCACTGTATCTTCTGAATGTACTTCGTAGTAACGAGATTTCTATAGACTCGTGTCATATTGGGAAACTGTTGAGACCATAAAAATACTTCATTGTAATGAAAATTTCATTGTAAAGATATTCGTTGTAACAGAATTTTATCTGTAATGTTTTTTTACAGTGAATGTTTGAAAGGAGAAGTATTTCCAGCCTTAAGGTATGGGTGCCAAACTGGGAATTAAAGTGGTTGATGACTATTTAATAAGCACTTACCTTTATTTGATTTTCTTCAAGACTTTTAATACAAATACATCTAAAAAAGCCGACTTTGAATTTTTCCATATTTCTGCAGAACTTCATAGCCAATCCATAATCTGTTTCCATTTGAGTCCTGCTGAACAGTTTATCGCCAAAACCTCTACAACAGTCAACTGCTTTTTGTTGATATTTTAAATGTTTAATAATAGTTAAGAAATTTAGAAATTAAATGTCAGCATATGAAAGAACATTTATGTAAGTTCCATATCCTTAATGCTAAACAAACTACAGCCCCTTAGTCAAAAATAACTTTTTAATGCACAATAAACATAGGATTACACTATACTTTAAATCTTAAAATTTCTTGCTTACTGTAAAAACCTTTAATATCGGATTTCTCTTATAAAGCACATAAACCCTACATGCAGTGGGCCATTAACAATACAGAATAAATAAAACTACATACAAAATAACACACATGCCAAAAAAAAATCCAGTGTATACATACAGTAAATGTATACTCTCCACACTCACCAATAGCAATAATGGTCAAAAGTCACAAATAAAGAGATCCAGGGAATTAGTTAATTTTCTGACATCACCTATTCAATAAAAAGACTATAGCAGTTTGGGAGTCTTTATTGACAAAATTGGCTGTAGGCTAAAAGTCCGCCCTGCTTAACACATTATTACATTCTGAACCAATTTAAAATCTCTACATATCTTTTGGATATGTTTAGTTCTTCTAATATCTAAAGACTATATGATTCTAATCTTGTTTTCCCAGTGCATGCTGCGTGTAGAGTTTGCATATTTTCCCTCAAGTACTTTCTAGTTTCTACAAGTTTAAAGAGATGTGCTGGTTGGCAGATTTAAAGTGGTGCCGTGTGAGTGTGCCAAGCAATGGTTGACTTCCCATTCAAGGCTGATTTTTATCTGGCAGACAGTGTTGCTGACATGGTCGGTTAGCCTCAGCGTGACACTAAATTGGACTAAGCTTTTTGAAACGGTGAGCAACAGCGTGTGTGACATTGCATACATTTTCCATTAACAGACTGGGTGTGTAACAACTGTACAGAAATTAAAGTTTCCCCAATGTAATGATTAGGTTGGAAGTGATGGCAAGAGGAAGATTCCAGTCCTTTGCAAATTTGTATTTGTGATGTAAGTAAATTAACCCTGAACTGCATTTAGTTTTTTATAAATCTAATTCCCATAACATTTAATTTTTCATCTTGCAGCTGGCAGTTTCCACAGGCTTTAGATGTTATCTATTTAGATATTTGGTCAAAGTAAACCGCAGTTATTTTTTTTTTTGATAAAAAGCACTGTGCTGCGTATGTTAAAAGGTATACTAAATTTTGTAGTACATGATTCAGAATGTTGTATACTATTGTCAGATTGATTGAAAATCTGTTAGATCCATGTGGGGAAAAATAAGTATTAAATATGAACAAGTGATCAGCCATAACTTTAAAATTACCTGACTAATATTGTGCAAGTCCCCCTTGTGCCACCAAAACAGCTCTGACATGTCGAAGCATGTGCTCTACAAGACTTCAGAAGGTGTCATTTGACATCTGGCACTAAGTCGTTGGCAGCCAAATCATTTAAGTCCTGTAGGTTGCAAGGTGGGACCTCCATGGACCAAGTGCTTGATTAGATTGAGATCTGGTGAATTTGGAGGCCAAGTCAACAACTTGAATTCTTTGTCATGTCCTTCAAACCATTCCTGAACAGTTTTTGCAGTGTGGCAGAGCACATTATCCTGCTGAAAGAGGCCACTGCCATTAGGGAATACCATTGCAGTGAAGGGGGTCTATGTGGTCTGCAACAATCTTTAGGTAGGTGGTACATGTCAAAGTAATGTTCACATGAATGCCAGCACCCAAGATTTCCCAGCAGAACATTGCCCAGAGCATCACACTGCCTACGCCTACTTGCTTCTTCCCATAGTGCATCCTGCTGCCATCTCTTCCCCAGGGAAACTGCACACATGCCTGGCTGCCCACATGATCTAAAAGAAAACATGGTTCATCAGATTGTCACCTTCTTCCATTGCTCCATGGTCCAGTTCTGACACTCATGTGCCCATTGAAGGTGCTTTTGGCAGGGGCCAGGGTTAGTAAGTTACAATGTGTGTGTTCTTTGACCACTGTTGGTAAGTACTAACAACTAACAACCCCACAAGACCTGCCAATTTGGAGATGCTCTGACCCAGTCGTTTAGCCATAACAATTTGACCCTTCTCAGGGTTGCTCAGATCCTTACACTTGCTAATTTAGCTGAAGACATTTCTTTTCCTGGAAGTCTTCATCAGGGTTCAAAAATTACTGTCAACATTACATGTTAAATGTTATTGAAAGCCTTGTCTTCACTGTCTTTGTTTACACCAAATGCCACATTTTTTTTATACGGTAGATCAAAATAAGCACTACTAATGAAACAAAAGTATGCTCTTATATTCAGGGTAACCATACAATATTTTCAGACAGATATTTTGAAATGTTTGTATGTATCAAATGTCTGGATCATGGCAATGTAAATGAAAAGGGTATATATCATGTTGATCCTTAAATGGCTACTGAACAAAACCTATTAATTTTAATGTATGACTAAGTAAGCAGTTAATTACTGAAAAGGAAAGGACAAACTCTCCTTCCTTTTTACAGAGCTACATCTTTTGAGCCTGACATTGCATGAAAGAAAGGTTGGCTAAAGATTTTTTCTTTCCATTGAACACAATGCGGGAAACTCACAATGACAAGAGAAGCAGTTTTAAGTAACGCAAGCATTTAACCACCTGTTGGTCTCTCGCAGAAAACTGTTGTAACATCATACACATTCATATCAGAGAAAACTGAATGGAACTTAGGTTTTTTTAAGCATTTGCAGTTTAAAAGGGATTAACAGGTTTTGAAGGATAAACTAAGTCAGAAGTTTTTCTTCTTTTTAGCAGTTTGTGTTTGATGGGGTTATTGTTGTTTATTGTAATATATTTTCTATAATTCTTAAGCTACTGCATTTCCCCCTTGGCACAAACACATTCTAACCATACATCCATCTAGCCAAGTTGCTTCCAGCCATAATTCCTACATTGGTACTCCTTAGCATTTCCAGCAGCATGGAGTATTCAGTTGAAAAAAGTAATACTATGTGTATGTTAAATAGAAAAATTACACTGTGAAGTAACATAAACAAAAAATAGTAAATTAATGCTCACTCTTTGAGCCAAGGTTAGATTTGGTGTTAGTTTCTCATGTTTCTCATAGGTTATATTAATTATCATTTTGACTTGAGGTAATGTACTAGCTTTATAACATTAGCATTGTAACATTTGATTCATTAAAGAAGAAAATATTTTAGAAGTCTAGTTTTTTTTCAAGTACCATTTAATAAATTCTGAAAGCATTTTTTGTGTATTGCACTTCAAAAGCATTGACTGTTTCAGTTTACATGAGCCTTTCTAGATATATAGAAAATGTGGTTTTGCTTTATACTAAAAAGAAAAGGAATCTTGACAAACAAAGCCCAATGTACCTTTATTGTTGCATGCATTCAAACTTAAATTGACTTGTTTGCCAAAAGTGATTCCCTATAAACTAGGTTATCTATAGTTGTATATTTAGTCTACTTTTTTCCACTATCACAGGGCTTCTTTATGGTAAATTATTTTATCCTTTAATATTTTTATGCTTATGTGGGAGGCAAATCTGTTTTGTCGTGCCTATTATCATACCTGCTGGATTCTACTTAGCCATTTTGTGCTGACTTTAAATGAGGTATGGATGCTTCCCAACTGTTAGGTTCTCGTTCATGTTAACAGACCTGATTTAATGGTGCGAAATGTTTCCCAAGAGCCTTAAATCAAGTACATTTCTTACTGTTACTTATCTTGGCAAAACAATTTTAAATTATTTTGTGACATTTTAGTTGACATGTTTGGCAATAATGGATCTACCAAAAACACAGGGTTTCTGACGATAAAGTTGCACCAGGATTTCTTCAACCACAAGGCTGCAGTTCTCAGGTAAGATTTCTGCTGTTCCAGGAAAAGGAGAAAAGTACCTTTGAACTGGCAGAATAGAGTTTGTCGTATTTTTAAAAGGAGGACTGATGGATAAAATACTTCTATGGAAAGCCTTTACCAGGGTCCTAATAGAGGATTTCATTTAATAGTTAAACATAGAATATCAAACATGCACTTTCTTTTTGCATTTGAAGAGGGATTATATTTGAACACAAAATAATATCTTGTGAGAAGTAATTTAAAATTATGGGATGCAAAGCTACATTTGAATGCAGGATGTGCAATGTCCTTTCTCTTTCTATTGTGATAAGTTTGTTCAAAGCAGATAATGAACTCTGCCAAGCTTTTTATATTGTTTGTGTTCCATCTTGTGTGTTTTTTGATAGAATAACAGTGTGCCCCTGTATTTGGAATATTCGACAGTGGCGTTTTTCTAAGATGATGTCAATTCTACCTTATCTGAGCACAAGTTTAAAAGATTCATCACAAAGTTTGATGAGATGAGATTGCGAAAAGTCTCATGGAGGCTTTTATTTTGCTACATAAGTTTAAAATAAGTTAATATGTAAATGTGGGATGGATTCCTTGTGCCGTATATAATCCCATTCAGCATCTAGAGACAGCACTCCTTGGATAAGCCAGGTTTAATCATGTGATATTTTGGAAGACTATACTTAGTTTTATTTGCAGAATCTTAGCTATTATCTTAATATTGTTTTTATTGGTAAAAATCCGTCAATACCCCTTGTCACCACTATGCCCCTTGTCACCACTACTTTTTGCAATCGCCATTGAGCCACTGGCAGTTCACTGTTGAAATGCTTATGGGATAAAGGGGATTGTCAGAGAAGGACTTGAACAGAAAATTTCTTTATATGCAGATGATATGGTACTGTATTTTTCAAACCCACAAAATACTGTGTCTACAGTCCTAACAGCAGTAACAGAATTCCAAAAGATTTCTGGTCTCAGAATTAATTTGACTAAAAGTGTGCTCTTTCCAGTGAATTCTCAAGCACACAATATTAGATTGGATACCTTCCCTTTTATCGCAGATCAGTTCAAATATCTAGGGGTAAACATAAAGCTCTTTATCAACAAAATTTTGCTGTTTGTATGGAAAAAATCAAGCAAGACTTGCATAGATGGTCAACCCTTCATCTCACTTTAGCTGGAAGAATTAACATTGTTAAGATGAATATCCTCCCTAAGCTTCACTTTTTATTTCAAAATATTCCAATATACATCAATAAATCGTTCTTTAAGAAATTAGATTCAACCATAACCACATTTATTTGGAATTCAAAACATCCACGTATCCAAAGAGCGACCCTACAAAGGCCAGAGGCAGAAGGTGGCATGCCTCTACCTAACTTTCAGTTTTACTACTGGCCAGCAAACATACAACATATTAAAACCTGGACATTGACACAAATAGATGAGCATATGCAGGCTTGGTCTGCAATAGAAATGGAATCCTGCAGTTCATCTTTATATTCCTTGCTTTGCACCCCAATAAATGCAAATTATCGCCAATATACTAATAACCCAATAGTGCTTCACTCACTTAGAATATGGAACCAATGTAGGAAACCTTTTAAGATAGAGAATCCTTTATCGGTGGCACCACTGCACGAGAACCACCTTTTTCAACCATCGCAACAGTTTTTAGTGTCTGGAAAACAGTTGGGATTAAATCACTTAGAGATCTGTAAATAGACAACGTTTTTGCATCCTATGAACAATTACATTCTAAGTTTAACTTTCCAGCAACACATTTCTTTTACTATCTTCAAATTTGAAACTTTGTTAAACAGAACATGCCCAATTTCCCTCATCTCCCACCTCCCTCTATGCTGGAAAATATATTCATCAGTTTCAAGGACTTAGACTGCATCTCTGCAATATATGAAACCATTTTACAGTCCCTCCCTTTCAAAGACCTGAGGACAATGGGAAAAGGATCTCTCCCTCAACATATCAGAAAAGTTTGGAAGAAGGTAGCAATGCAGAGAATTCACTCGAGCTCCATATATGCAAAGCATACAATTATTCAACTAAAAAGTATATATCGAGCACATCTGTCTCACTTAAAATTGTCCAAAATGTTTCCAGGGCAAAATCCAACCTGCGAACGCTGCAATCAAGTTCCAGCCTCACTAGGTCACATGTTTTGGGCCTGCACCAAACTAACATCATTTTGGACCAAGATTTTTAAATACCTTTCAGACAGCTTTGGTGTCACAATAC